>NW_024038963.1:0-10116 GCF_016077235.1 Cyprinodon tularosa
AATTACTTCTAAATGTATTGCTCTTCAGCTAAAGATCTGTTTGGTCTCTATACTTTAATTAAATAAATCAATTCAAGCTAAAATGTAAGAGTCAAATACTGAGCCGATCTCTTTGTATCAGAGATTTTCTTACCTTTTAGAAAAATGTCACTTGGGTAAAACCCCCCCTGCAACCCTGATTTGCATTTGTATAGCTCACCCCCAAGCATTTTCATTTACATTTTAAAGCCCCCCTAAAATTCCATGGGGGGGAGGCATGGGGGGAACACTGCCTAAGAAAGTCCACGTCAATTTCTGACATTTTACGGGAGTTTTCGGCGAAGCCTGCAAATTGCCGTAATACTGCCGCTAACCGAAGTTCCACGACAATCTACATGGCCAGCATATATGGACGAAAAATCCCACTTTTCATGCAGTGTTGATCACAACAAATGATGCAGTATGTTCAGGTTTGGATAATGTAATGAAACACACACACACCTATATATATATATATGTATATATGTATGTATATGTATGTGTGTGTAGGGAAATTACATCTTACATTTATTATATTCATGTTAATTTCCACTTTGAGTAAGCTTAAAAAAGTAATCTCCAGGTTACCATTCCAAAGTCTTTTTCTGTAGAATTTCATCAATCCATCTAAATCATGAAACATTCCTTTTTTCTAGCTTTAAAGAAACACTACAGAAAATAGCATCTGTTGATACAAATAGTTTTCCTCTACTTTAGGAATGCAAAGATCCAGGGCATGGGGTCAGTGGGATGCCCACTGCTGCCACCTGGCCCTGGTTTGTCCTCATGGATGAGGTATTAGGACCCCACCTGTCCTAATTGCCTCCATCCCTGAGGACACACCAGGGCCAGGTGCTGCAGAGGCTGAGCAGCACCAGGTTGACGATGAGGAAGAGAATGAGGATGAGAGAGGAGGGAAAGGAGGAAGATAAGAAGGAGTGGCGAGTTGGTGGATTTAATCAGGGAGGATATCAGATGGCAGAGGGAGGCGGGAAAGGATGGACAGAATATTTCATTTATTGGAGAGGATGGTGGACAGACATTATTTTTTTGGTGTTTTTTTTAACAAGTTGAGGTCCTCTGTTGCTGTTATTGTTAAATTAAATTATTAAATTGTTTATAAAAGTTATTGTTGTCAATGTGTTCTTAAAGTCTTTTAACCTTTTTACATCATCTGTTTCATCACTTCTTTGTAATTTAAGTAAACTTAGAACAACTTCTCAGTGACATCAGTTTATTTTTAGAGAAGCAAGTATTTACAATAAACTATTAAAAACATTTTTAACTATTGACATTAGATTTTAAAATAAACTACTACAACTATTTACAGGAGATAGAAAATAAATATTACTAGAGAACATAAATATATATACATATATGACTGAGCAGGAGTCCCTGGTGGTGCTGCTGGACTGGATGGGATGCCACACAGATGAGCTTGGAGTCTTCTGACTGCGAGTGGGACATCCTCTTGGGGGTCGGGGGTGCCTCTTTCCACTGTTCACCACATCGTCCATCAGGGTTTGCAGGGCTGACCCAATCGATGGCTGCCATGTTACTAAAAATGTTCAAGAAAACGCAGAAAATAATGACTTTACTAAAACTGTTTTTATAACCCTGAAATGAGAACAGCTAAAATGTGATTCTACACTGCATGAAAAGTGGGATTTTCGTCAATATACGGCACTGTAGATTGTCGTGGAACTTCAGGTTAGCGGCAGTATACGGCAATTTGCAGGCTTCGACGAAAACTCCCGTAAATTGTCAGAAATTGACGTGGAATTTCTTAGGCAGTGTTCCCCCCATGCCTCCCCCCCATGGAATTCTAGGGGAGGCTTTAACATGTAAATGAACATGCTGTGAGCTATACAAATGCAGGGGGGGGTAAAACCCCCCCTGCAACCCTGGGTAAGAAAATCTCTGATACAAAGAGATCAGGTATAGCCTCTTACATTTTAGCTTGAATTGATTTATTTAATTAAAGTATAGAGACCAAAACAGATCTTTAGCTGACAGAGCAATACATTTAGAGCAGTAATTATTTTTTTTAAATTTGCATTTAAGATAAAAAATAAAATGTTGTCTGTCAATATGCTCAATTCACAATTACTTAAGTGGAAAAGTTTCAAGAAATGATTCTGAGATGATTCACTTTATAACATGGCGCATTATCCTGTTGGAAGTAGCCATCAGAAGATTGGTACACTGTGGTCATAAGGACATAGGTCAGCATGCTAAATTGGTTTTAAGTGGCCCAAAGTGTGGCAATAAATATCCCCCAAATAGATGGTAGAAATAGATCAGGCTCAGTATAGCCTAATTATAGACTCTTACATTTTAGCTTGAATTGATTTATTTAATTAAAGTACGCTAGATTACTGTGTAATCAAATGTTATGTAAAAAAAAATACACAAAATAATTTACTTCAAAAATTAGTTTTAATCAGAATCAGTTGGCTGTAATTGTTATTTTTTTTTTTTTAGATTTCCACTTTTTTTTTTTTTGTTATTGAATATATAAGAAAACAATAACAATCTCAAATAACAAGTCAATAACAAATATTTCAATACAAGAAGAAATATCACAACTCCTGCTTTTGAAAAATAAAATTAAATGCACAGGCTGGAACAAAGTATAAAATAAAATAAAATAAATAAAAATAAATAAAATAATAATAGTAGTTAAAGTAAATTAATCAGTGGGGACTACCAACTGAAATTCTTCAATTAACTCAAACAATTTAATTGCATTTAAATTCTGCATCTTTCTCAGACATCTTTTGAAAAGGGAAAGTTCATTTTTGAGAGCAGAGATTGAGAGGGAGCATTTTGCATAGCGACATTTATGGATATAATACTTTGTTACAATTATTAGAATATTGATTAAAAATTCCAATTTTTTTTTTCTTTAATGGATAAACCGAATTGAATGTTTTGCCAGGAAATAAAATCTAAATTTATTGTTTTAGTTTTTGGGAATATATACAAACTATGCTCTAATTTCTAGATACCGATCTGTTTTTACTATAATTTAATTTGACAAACCGGGTCTTCTCTACATTCTTTTTTCTGTTTGGTGCGATTGCAATAGCGGGTCTTGATCTGGACGGACCGGAGGGGAGCAAAAAATAGCTCAGCTCCGTATTTTGACGGTGAAGGACGGAGAAGACGTACGTGGGCGGTGACGAGCGGAGGATGTGGAACAGCTCTCATTGATTTACATGACAGACAAGTAATACAGATAGTAGGATGGACATTTTATTAGAAATAAATCATACACTGTTCAGAATACGAAACATGGGGCTGATAGTTACATTTGTGTGGGTTCCAGCACATATTGGGGTGGAAGGAAACGAGAGGCAGATAAATGGCAAAAAGGGCAATAAAACATTCATTAGTTTTATAAGTATAAAATAAGTAAAACATGAAGGAAAGAGTATGATATAAAGAGAAACTTATGGAATTAGGCAACACAAGGTGGGAGTAGAGAAAAACAGGAAGATGGTTTTATAAATTTCAGAATATGGTAGAAGAAAGATGGAGAATCAAGGTAGCGCGGATAAGACAAGAAGAGACAGTAAGAGTGTGGAGAGGTGAGACGGCTTATGTATGTAGAGGCGAGCAGATGATAGAGGGTAAGAAGAGGTGTGTGAGTACGTATGATGGGTTGATACATGGTAGACTTGAGAGGTCATGACACTTTGGTATTAGAAATGCAGGCAGCAAAGCGATCGGAACGACGGGGGCCGAAAATGGGAGATATTCTGGAAGAAAACTGATGACGAGGGCGACAGCTCGATAGAACATATTAGGTGCAATATGCGTGAGCAGGTCGAAGACATAGGGAAGAGCAGCAGAGCGGTCGCAGGGAGAATAGAGAGAAGGGGACTGTAGGGGAGTAAGAAAGTGGACGAAGACAGGAGGCAAGGGGAGAATGGTTGAGGGCTGTGGGAGGATTAGACGTCGTCACTGGGGAGTGTATGCGAGATTAGAGGGAGGAGTTGCAGGGGTCCACTCGGTACGAGCAGATCAATAGATGGCGATTGACGGAGGGAGAAAGAAGGAAGCTGAGATCAATTGCGATGGTGGCCATGGGAGAGCTTCTTTAAGTATATAGAGTCGGATTTTGAATAGTTAGAGTGAGTTGTTGTAGTAGTGGTGCATCATGAGATTGAGCATGGACGAGCTGTAGGCACACATATTTATACAATTTTTAAGTGTGAATGTGTGTGAACATTATGTGGATAGAGAGGGATGCGGAGTTGAGGTTGTGAGGGCACAATGTATGCGTGCATGCTGTAGCGACGGAGCGATTACGCTGACTACCACACAGGTCTCGATGACCATCACGAACCACACGACCATACCATTAAGTGATGGATGCGTTTAGACATAGCGGTTCTAGGGACAGAAGGGCAGGGATTTGAGGTATGCGCGGGCGCGCGGCTGCGGGCGGCGTAGAGAACGTCGGTCGGCAGGGATGGACAGAGAAGAAGAAGAGGACGGAGGGACGGCGCAACTGGGGGCTCGTGAGGCGGTGAGATGTCTGGGGTGGGGTGGGGGGGGGGGGGTGGGGGGGGGGGGGGCGGAGCTGCTGAGACGAGGCGATAGTGTTGGTATGGGTGAGATCTGGAGAGTGTGCCGGAGGTGAGCATGTCACAACTGACCGCTTCGCGACAGTTGCAGAATTAGATAAAAGCCTTGGACTGACGCGGCTGTGGCTCGTCGGAAGCGTGTAGCCAAGGCTTGGCGACGCCTAATCGGTGCTGCGTGGCGTGGCAGAAGCGGGCGCGGGGAGTGTGCGGGAATGCGTCGCGGGGTAAGCATGCGATTGGAGAGAGCAATCAGACGTGGGTAGCACAGGGCGACGTGGAGAGGAGCGGAGACCAGCAGCTGCGGGCGGTGAGCGACCTTATAAGGAGCGTGGTAGGTCGAGGGGGAAACAGGAGAGCTATTCGAGAAGAACAGTGCCGAGCGTCGTTTAGGCTATTCCGCCCTGCGGAAGACGCAGCGCAGCCGCCTACTGGGCAAGTGGGTAAGGAGAGTGCAAAGAAGTGCAGCCTGAGGCGCTAATGAGAGGGCTGATAGCGAGGAGACGTGGTGTATGATTATATATTATTGGGATATCCCACTAGATGGTCGTGGTGGGGTGTGGAATTCATTAGTGGCGGCGTCGATAGACGTCAACCGGGAGTCAGGGGAGCGCGTAGAATGAGTGCGCTGCGATATGAAGCGGGGCGGTGGGGGCCAGGTTGAGAGTGTATGCGGAGGGTTTAATAGAGCGAATGGATGTGATGCGGTGTTTCGATGATCTGTGTGCGGTATCAGCGGCGAAGAGGGGAGCGCGTTGATCTAGCTGTGATGATGATAGGCCGGGGCGAGCCAGTGGGGGGAGCTGTACTTTTTTTTTTTTTCACACACTACAGTCGCCCTCACAATGAGGCGTGACCTCCTATTTGCTCGATTTGGCACGAAGTTGATAAAGACACATTGTGTGTAAGTGACATGTTTTAATGTTTTCTTTCTCCTTCCTTGTTATTGTGACTTGCGTTTGATTTATTTTTAAATTTTTATTATTCATTACCAACTTCTCATTTAATTGTTTTCACCAGCTGCCTGTAAGACGTATTATGAGACGGTATGCAGGAGCCTTTCAGATACACGCTGCTAGTGCTAGGCATCACGCTGGGTGCGGAGGGCTGCCAGGCTATCTGCTCGGAGTGGGCCAGCGAAAGAGGGAAAGACTTTATTTGTACTATTTTTTCGGGAGCATTGATAGATGTGTTGTGTCCATAATGCAGTGCCGCTGATTCATGTTTTTTTTTTCAGCTGTCCTGAAGGCGAGGCATTAGTGTGCTGGCAGATGAGGAGTGGACACTCTGTAAGTCCGACCACCGTCGGCCCTCAAGTCCGACGACGATGATGTCGTCGTCGGCGTGTCTCTGGATGGATTGTACCGTCTCCGTCGCCATTTCGTAGGCCGGATCCACTGTACTCGTGAGTTAAGGCTGCAGTCCGGTTAGAAGCGATGCCGAGTACAGTGGCCCTGCACATATGCGTCCTGCACATTACTTCGGACCTCCTCCGAGGGAATGCTGCCTGTTACCGTCCAAACCCCGAGAAGCGAACCGACCGTTCAGTCCATGAGTTGTAATTTTTAGATACCATGTGTTTGGAATACGCAGTTGTAATATAGTGTGTGGTGAGTTTTAATAAAGCACCTTTCTTTGCATAAACAGCTTCCCTGGCAAATCTTCATTTCCTGTATAAATTCATCATGTCCATGATGGAGCATAAATAATTGTGTAGTAGTGTAAGGATAACATAAATACACACCATACTAAATAATAAATATATGAATGAAATAAATATATGATATATATATATAATTAATGAATAAATATAGTATATATAATGAATAAATATATATATGATAATAATATATATGCCAACCAATCACGAGCGACGTACTTGTTAAAAAGAAGTGGTTCCGTCCAATACTCAGTAAGAAAATTAAAGCCTGTCCTTGGCCACTTGTGGGTTAATGCTGCCAATCACGAGCGATTTCATTTGTTTTAGATAGTGGTTTCAGCCAATACTGAGAAGGTTTATTCAAGCCAGACCTGGCCAGCCGCGCGGGTTTGCTGCATTATATGCTAATTAGGGCATTAGTACAGCTGATCGCTCTCCACCTACTCACTTTGTCCGTCTTTCCTTCCGACCCAATTTGTGGCACTACAAACCGGAAACAAGCCACGGGTTGCCAATTGTCGGAACTGGACGAAAATCAGGCAGATCTGCGGGAGTTTACGGGGGTTTACGGGACGTAAAATCTCACTTTTCATGCAGCTGCTACTTGCATCTACATGTAATCGTGGTCGGGTAGACCCCTCCTCTCAGGGCAGACAACCACGGCATGACAGCTGGTCCCTCCCATGGAGCACCACTTACTGCCTCCTACACGTTCTCCGGACCCCTCCTCATCCTCTGGCATGTCGTCCTGCCCTTCAACCTCTGAGGCCGTTAATGTCACCGCTCCCAGGCAGATGTTGTTCTGGACAACACATGCGTTTATCACCAGTAGGAAAAAAAAGACAAAAATATTGAAATAAAAAAATACAAAAAAATGAATAGAATATTCTTTATTTCATTCATCTATCTTTTTTCCTTATCTTTAATACATGATTTTATTAGAAATTAAATTTTACATCATCTATCCACAATTTAACTTATTTTTTTCGTTTTTAAATTTTGATTTTTTTTTCTGTATTAATTTTTATATATATATAATATATATAATATGATATAATATATAATATATATATATATATCTATATAAATATATAATATATATATATATATATATATATATAAAATTGTCAAATAAAGTCAGGCAGTAAGGGGATAACAATTTAGACAAAAAATGATTTATTTCTCACAGTTTGGCTTCTCAACACAACATTAGTGTATAGTGAAAAGTAGTTTATTCAAATCAGATATTTACCAGGTATTGGTACACAATTAGTATTCAACAATACAAATTAAAAAGATAAAAAAAAATAAATCACAAACTTACAAATAAATATAAAACTTGATATTTCTAAACATTATTCAACAACAGCTGACAAGCGTTTTATTTAATAACTGGTATATCTTGTAATTCAGCAAGGCCCCTGTGGGTTAGAATAAATAGCAGGATAGTCTTACCTCTCCACTGCGGCTCTGCAGCCTGAGAAAAATCCGTCGCCGGTTTTGCTGCCGCCGAAGCCATGAAAGCGACTCTCCTCCTCCAATAACAAGTAAATAAAAAAAATAAAAATTTCCATATCTATTTTTTAGTTGTTTTCTTTCATACTTTCTTGAGTCGTCGGATTTGTTTCGTCGCTGTTTTTTATGGGTAAACGTGATGACGTCATGTCGCAACAGGAAGTGCCCAAAGGCTAGACCGTCCCATTTACCAACGGCTGAGGTCCTCCGGACAGCCACCAAGTCCCTCCTCCGGAAGGCTAGGTAAGCTGCGTCCTCGGAATACGCAGCCTGCGAATTGAGACGCAGCTGAGTGTGCAGCTGTTGCAGCTGACCAAGGAACTCCATCTATTAAGTTATTTTCTCTGTGATATCTCTGTATCTAAGTAACTCTAACTGACTACTTTAAACATAGCGCCTTCCTGCTGCAACTTTTCCTACTGAGCCACTTGTCACCACGGTTTTATTTCTGGTAGCAAGATGTAGCTAGTGAAAGAAAAAATATTCTAACATAGTTTAACTTTGGAAAAAGGTTGTCTTTTCATTTTCTTTCCCTCTCAGTCCACCCGGCTAGCTGCGTTTGGTAAAATTGAAAATCAGGCAAGGCGTGTTGTGACATCACAGAATTACAGAGTTTTAATCCAATATAAGGACAATGCATAAACTTCGAAAGAAGACAATGCACAAACCTACACCAAAACTGACAGAACAACAGAGACATAACATCCATTTACCTGACATAGGAGGAAAGAAAGCAAAGACGTCCAAGACATCCATTGGAGAATTTGCAAGGGCAAAAATCTGAGTCTTGTAACTTCTATTTAGAAAGCTTTATCCTCTTGTAATTCTAATCCATCCTCAAAAAGGGCTGGCCCTCGCCTCCAACCAGGCGCCATCCTCTGACACTGCCTAGAGCTTCCCCTTATTTAACTGCGAACATCTGGGTCATTTGCTTCTTTGTTTTAACAAAAAAGGACCGGAAAGCTTGTCCTGCATCTTAACTTCTTATGAGTCAATAAAAACACAAGAAAGCTTTCACATACAGCTTGTGGAATGCGGGGGGCCTCACCATAAATCTCATGAACAAACTTAAAATTTAAGTAATCTGTCAAGGAAAGGTTATCTTCACAAACTTGTTCAAATAAGAAATAATGTTCACAAGGAGAGTATACCAACATCCCTTTTAACCACATGCCATAAGATTAAGTGTAAAATAATAATTATTCTTCAACCCTAGCCTAGGTTTAGCGCTAGCTTAGCATTGCTATGGCTTCTCTCTCTCCCCCCCTTTGATCTTTTCCAACTCTTCCTTTTCCTCTCCCTCTCCTGCTCTCTGTGTCAGATGTTCAGTTATTCCTCTGCCTCCTTTAGCGAAAAGGGGATTTTTAAATAAGGTGTAGTATTTTGTTTAGCTTTGGAGGCGAGGGTGTCAGAGTTAGAATCCAGGCTTCAGGCTGTTGAACATCAAGGAGTTAAAGTAGGCCCCCCAGTAGCTGTCCTCCAAAAGTGCCTGAGCAGCCAGGGGATTGGGTAACTGTACGCAGAAAGCGTAGTATGTGGATCCCCTGCCCACTGGTCACCACCAACCGTTCACGTTTTAACCGGTTTTCCCCACTCAGTGACACACCCACTGAGAAGCCCACTCTGGTGATTGGCAGCTCCATAGTCAGAAACGTGGCATTAGAGACACCAGGGACCATAGTCAAATGTTTGCCGGGGGCCAGAACGGGCGACATCAAATCCTACCTGAAACTACTGGCTAAGGATAAGGTTAAATACAGTAAGATTGTTATTCACGCTGGTGGTAATGACACCCGGTTACGCCGATCGGAGGTCACTAAAATTAGTGTTGCTTTGGTGTGTAAGTTTGCCAAAAAAATGTCGGACTCCGTAATTTTCTCTGGTCCCCTCCCTGATCTGACCAGTGATGACATGTTTAGCCGCATGTCGTCATTCAACCGCTGGTTGTCTAGGTGGTGTCCTGAAAACAACGTGGGCTACATTAATAATTGGCAATCCTTTTGGGGAAAGCCTGGTCTGATTCGGAGAGACGGCATCCATCCCACTGTGGATGGTGCAGCTCTTCTTTCTAGGAATCTGGCCACATTTATTAGTCCTCCAAACCCTGAAACCCCCCAGGGGGCAGACCCGGAAGCAGAGTTGTAGTTTAACACACATCTCTGCAGCTTCTCTACTGTTACCCACTCTTTCCCCCATCCAGACAGTGTCTTGCCCACGACCAAAATTAATAAATTAGCAAAGATTTCCAAAGGATAAAAACATGATAATCTAATTAAATTCAAATTAACTCCAATTGGGAAAAAGTTAAAAAAATCAAGCGGTTGTTTCAAA
>NW_024038964.1:0-5860 GCF_016077235.1 Cyprinodon tularosa
GATGGTGCCCAGTCACTACTTGTTGGTAGCTGTTTGTATTATCTGCTGCTGTCTTTCTTAGAGCATAATTGGCACAGCTTGGTGATGAGACAGCTCCAAAGATATGCACTTTCATCCTGTGTTCGACTGGTTTGACCGATGTATTTCTAATGGCCACCACAAGAAGCGGAGAAAATCCATTGTTTCTCTGACAACCTTCACTTGATGAAACATGCCTGGATGTCTGTCATCAATGCAATGTTCTCCTCTCGGAATCGGGTGAGCACACCGAACAGGGAATTTGTAAAATCCGGCCCCTGTAGCAGCTGGCTATTCAACGAGGTGCCTTTATAGCTTGCTCCACAATCGAACACCACTAGCAATGTCCTCTTCTTTGGGTGGTAAACTCCGTGGTGGGGCAGATACCACACACCTCCATCCTTGGGTTCCAGCTGGTCATGAGGAACAACCTCAGCATAGCCTTTGTCAATTAGGTCAGTAACAAATGCTGTATATTCTTCCTTATAGGCCTTGTTCCTGTCAAATTTTCTTTTGAGACTTTGAATGCGTTGCTCCACAATACATCGGTTATTGGGCATGATTGTTTCATCCTTATTAAAGGGCAAATCCATGCAGTAATGTCCATCTTGGATACAAGCTGATTGCTCCAATATTTTCATAAACTTCTTGTCCTCCATTGACATTTCATGCTCCTCTTGCAGTGTCTTCTCACTGAACTCCATATTGTATTGAGACACCCAACAGCTCCTCCAATTTGACAATGGAAATCCGATTAGTGTAAGCAGTAGGACAGCCTTTCTGACCACCATTTCCACTCCTTAAAGGTCCGTTTATGACCCATCCTAATAGGGTTCTTACGGCATAGGGTCCATCACCTTTGCTGTTTATAATCTCCCATGGCTCCAGGAGCTTTGGTGCGTTTGTCCCAATCAAAAGTCCAACATCAGCATCCAATTCTGTGATCTTAATTTTTTTTAAATATTCCCATTTCTCAACATCTTGCTGACGGGGAATGTTGGTCTTTGAAACGGGAATAGTTTCTTGGGTGTAGACCTCTGGAAGCTCTATGAAGTTGTTTTCTTCCAGCTCAGAAATTTCCAGTCCAGAAACACAGTGGCTAGGCACCACTTTTTCTTGACCCATGGTGCACAGCAGAATGTTAGTCCTTTTACTTTGTAGATTTAGATGGTTCATTGCCTACTGGTGATAAAAATTGGCTGTACTCCCAGGATATAGAAGGCATAAGTCTGCAACACCGATCTCCTGTCTTAGACTCTAAACTTCTAACTGGAACAATAGATAAAGTACAGTCGTGGTCCCACGGCCCCAGTACAAGAACCAACCTGGTGAGGACACAAAACGCCTACTTACTGATGGTTCTTTCAATGTCTAGATGCAGAATTAGTGGGGTGTTTTAGTAATCATTTGTCGCAGGTGAGCCGAACTCTTACACTCAATACTGATGTGTCCAACCTTTCAGCATCAAAACATATCCTTTCCCTCTCAGGAATTCAATTTCTCCTTTGTGAATAATTCTTAGCAGTTATTGACACTTTGATATTAGTATGTGGCTGTCGCAGTAAAGACAGGGAGAATGAAGGAGGATTGTTTTGGGACAATTGGCTGCTTGTTAAAATGTTGGTGCAGAGGCACTATCGGTGCTGAAAAACTGATGTTACAAAGTGCTGCCTTTTGATGTTGTCCTTTAATATGGATTTAGACTTAAATGGTCCCTAATTCACAGGGCTTGGCTTGGTGTCTGAGATGTCTCAAACAGGTGGATGGGACAGGATCTTTACTTGTTGTTCAAGGAAAAGTTGACCAAATTCATTAAATGTGGTCTCGGAAGCCTTGCGCTCATGTAGTTTCATTAAACTGTTATTCTCCATCTTTCACGGAGCTTATAGGGCAAATTCATGATTACTTGTCTCATTTGAGATAGAATGTTCAACTCCTCCATGTACTGTATTTCTAACATGGCATTACAGCAGCCACGTAAAAACAAGGCGGGACATTCCCTTTTTTACTTTTTTTTTTTTTTTTTTTTTTTTTTTTTTTTTTCTTTTTTTTTTTTTTTTTTTTTTTTTTTTTTTTTTTTTTTTTATTTTTTCTTTTCCTTTTTTTTTTTTTCTTCACCCCCCCTTCCGCTTCTTTTTTTTTTTTTTCTGCAAAGCTTAACATCCTCAGATTTTATGGGGGGGGGGGGGTGGGGGGTGGGGGGGGGGACTGGCCAGGCAAACACCTTCTCCTTATATGCAGAAGCATATGTGATGTTTCATTCCAAAATTGCTCATGTATGAGTTCCTTTGCTCGCTGGGTAGCCCTGCGTGTGATGACATGTGCATGCAGTCTGACCAGCTCCCTTGGCTTGGCCCTCTGGTATATGGCTCTAAAATGTAAGAACAATCCTGATAATTTGCTTGTTCTTTCTTCCACACATTGTTCAAAAGCTCTTAGAAAAGGATATTGCACTCCAAAAGGGTGTGCTTCAAAAACTGGGATACGCACGCTGAGGAAGAGTAGCTGATATGCTTCTGAAAGAGCATTGATGTGATTTCATTCTGTTCTTGAATAATGGTACAGATTAATTATCATTTGGAATTGATGGATTATTTAATTGTTGTTGCATTTGTGTTGTGTGTTACTCGTAATTGGTAGATATGATAGTTGAAGGGAAAAGATGTTTAGTTTGGAGTTGCCATTTACAGAAGGTAATCCATCAACTTTGAATTGGTTTTAAACAGCGCATACTGTGGTTGTTTCGGGTAGTGCGGGTGATATTCTGGTTTTAATACTGCTATAAAACTTTTTCCTCACAGTGGCGCAGAGGGAGCAGTTTACTGTAAAACCCATCGGGTGTTTTTGTGGCAGCTTTGGGAACAAATTCTGGTGCCTGTGGTTGAATTCCGCGCGTCTTTGCTCTTTAAGTCCCTTACTGACATAAGAGTTCATTCATCGGACATCCATTTAGATTTTCCTCCACGCACTGCTTCCAACACAGAAAAGGCGTGCTGCTGCAGCTGCTATTGCGCATCCAGTTACAGTTGTTCCTTTTCTTTCTTATCTTGTCAGCTTCCAGTCTGTGTCTCTGCTCTAATTTCCTCCAATTCATGTTTCCTTTTCAAAGCATCTAGCCTTTGCAGTAAAGATGCCTTGATCAGCCAGGGTGTTTACGAGCAGAGGATGTTGATGGACGCATAACTGCGCTTTAGAACGCTTACTTGGACGTTTGAGAGCACTATTCCTCAGGGTTTACGTCTTCGACCGCACCCACACAGTTCTCCACTTGTAAGTTAGAAGCATCAAGTCATTACACGCCTTCAAATTTTCTTTCAACCAGTGTTACTTTATTCACAAACTCATTATTTGCGCCTTCTTTCTCCTGAAAACCGGCATTTTGTCTTTGTTGCTCTCATCGGGCAAATTATAAATTTATATAACAAGTTGTCGTGGAGAGATGATGCCTTTTTCACACAACGTATTGAACTCTTGTATGTATTGGTTTACCTCAGAAAAAATTTTATTTGACAAACCAAGCTTGTTATTTTCGACTTTATTTTACTTGCATTTTTAAACACTTCGCTTCTTTCCTTTGGCACCTTTTCAAAATGCAATACAGTACCCTTTAGCGAAAGTTTCTTTGTCTTTATTTCAGCTTGTGTGCCCCTAGGCTCTGTTTATCATTAATATCACTCATTTTCCCACGGTGGCTTAATAAGACAGTAAGTGCTGCGTTCGCTGCTCCTGCTTTACGTGTCAGAACGTTCCAACTGCAGAACAACCAGCGCATTTACATTAGTGTAGGGCTGTTGAATATTCACTCTTTGAAACATGACATGAATGAAAGCATCACATTAGTCCTTGCAATAAGGAGTATTAACTCCAGAAGACGGCCCGACGCCGTGCGCATACAAAAATCCATCCAAAACGCCCATCTTTATATTTAATAAGGATGACTGCACTCACCGGAGATGTCTTGATGGTATTCGTGCCTCATAACCTTATTGTGTGATTGATCTTATTAAGATGACAGCGATGGGATGGCTGGATACAGGTTGCTGGTCTTAATAATAGAATATCATGAAAATAGTAGATTGATTTCAGTAATTCCACTTTAAAAAGTGAAACTTGTATATTATATTCATACATTACATACATAACTATATATTTTTCAGATGTTAATTTTGTTTATTTTGATGATTACAAAATGCCAACAAATGAAAATCTCAAACTTAATCATATCAGAAAATTAGAATATTATGACAGACCAATAAAAACAAAGGTTTATAGAAATGTTGGCCAACTGAAAAGTGATGAACATGAAAAGTATGAGCATGTACAGCACGCAGTATTTAGGTTGGGCCTCCTTTGGCCTGTATTACTGCTGCAATGCGGCGTGGCATGGATCGATCAGTCTGTGGCACTGACTCAGAGTGTTTTGATAGCCAGGTCTGCTCTAAAATAGTTGCTTTTAGCTCTTCTGAATTGTTGGGTCTGGTGTATTGCATCTTCTTCTTCACAATACCCCATAGATTTTCTATGGGGTTAAGGTCAGGAGAGTTTGCTGGCCAATTAAGAACAGGGATACCATGGTCCTTCAACCAGGTACTGGTAGCTTTGGCACTGTGTGCAGGTGCCAAGTCCTGTTGGAAAATGAAATCTGCATCTCCAAAAAGTTGGTCAGCTGCAGGAAGCATGAAGTGCTCTAAAACTTCCTGGTATGTGGCTGCGTTGACCCTGGACCTCAGAAAACACAATGGACCAACACCAGCAGATGACATGGCACCCCAAACCATCACTGACTGTGGAAACTTTACACTGGACTTCAAGCAACGTGGATGAAGTGCCTCTCTTCTTTTCCTCCAGACTCTGGGACCTTGATTTCCAAAGGAAATGCAAAATTTACTTTCATCAGAGAACATGACTTTGGACCACTCACCAGCAGTCCAGTCCTGTTTCTCTTTAGACGCTTCTGACGCTGTCTGTGGTTCAAGAGTGGCTTGACACAAGGAATGCGACAGCAGAAACCCATGTCTTTCATACGTCTGTGTGTGGTGGTTCTTGAAGCACTCACTCCAGCTGCAGTCCACTCTTTGTGAATCTCCCCCACATTTTTGAAGGGGTTTTGTTTCACAATCCTCTCCAGGGTGCGGTTATCTCTCTTGCTTGTACACTTTTTTCGACCACATCTTTTCCTTCCCTTCGCCTCTCTATTAATGTGCTTGGACACTGAGCTCTGTGAACAGCCAGCCTCTTTAGCGATGACCTTTTGTGTCTTGCCCTCCTTGTGCAAGGTGTCGATGGTCGTCTTTTGGACAACTGTCAAGTCAGCAGTCTTCCCCATGATTGTGTAGCCTATAGAACTAGACTGAAAGACCATTTAAAGGCTTTTGCAGGTGGTTTGAGTTAATTAGCTGATTAGAGTGTGGCACCAGGGGCCATCAATTTTGAACCTTTTCACAATATTCTAATTTTCTGATATGATGAATTTGAGATTTACATTTGTTGTCATTTGTAATCATCAAAATTAAACAAAAAATAAACATCTGAAAAATTGAGTTTGTATGTATGTATGAATAAACAAAACATAAACACTTAATAATTTAAATACATTAAATCAAACAACAAATTCATTAAATTCTAAAATAATACCATCCCTACAAACTCAATTATATCCTTATATCTCACTATTTTCTCCCTACTCATCCTTTCCACCTTCCTATCCCCTCTTCTTTACCCCCCCCTCTCCCCCATCCCGGCTCCCCCCCCCCCCCCCCCCCCCCCCCCCCCCCCCCTTCAAACCACGCTTCTAACATGTGTCTCGCAAGACGCGCCGACTCACGCACGTGATCCACGCCCC